>NW_026943824.1:6481298-6528798 GCF_035594765.1 Anolis carolinensis
CCTTCTGCCTTTGTGCACCGAAAGCACAAGCAAAGCACCCCTGGCAGATGGCCACCCAGCCTCAATGTTGCTAATAATAATAATAATAATAATAATAATAATAATAATAATAATAATAATAATAATAATGGTTGTAAGAGAAGAAGAGACCCCTTGGGTCATTTAGTCCAACCCCCTTCTGCCCTTGTGCCGTGGGGGCCGGATAAACAGCTTCGATGGGCCGCATCCGGCCCCCGGGCCTTAGTTTGGGGACCCCTGACTTAAATCTTCTCTAAGGGTTTAGCATTTTGGAATAACTGGATATTTGGCCCCGAGCCGGCTGTGTGCATCCGTTGGACCCCTGTCTTTGGGTTCCTTCCAAGAAAGTCAGCCGGGAAAGACGGGAGGCCGAATATTAATAGCGAACTCTCTGTGGAGCGACGATGGATGCGTTCTCACCTGGGACCTTTGCAACGAGACATCTTTATGACAAGCCGTGATATTCAATTTACCAAAGGCAGGCCTGGCTGCTGTTCATTGCCGGTTAATAACTGAAAATTGATTGGAAAGGGAGGTCAAGGTGGCTTGCAGAGCCGAGCAGAAACTAATGGAGAGTGCTGTTCAGGAAATGCACACCGGCTGAGTTTTATGAGGTTGCGAGGAGTCTTTGCTTTCATATTTACTGTTACCATTGCTTTGGAGAAAGAAGGAAAGAAACATTCCCTAATATGCCGAATCTCTAGAAAAGGAAGACTGAAACTCATAGGTACGAAAGCTAAATTGTTTGGGGCAACAAGTCACGGTTTGGGTATCTTTGGGGGCATCTACACTGTGGAATTAATGCAGTTTGGTACCAATTTAAGTCTCCTGCAAAGGATCGTTATCTTGTTGCGGTGCTGGTGTCGAGACACAGAGGCCTTAAAGAGCCACACACACTATTTAGTCCAACAAAAAAGTTTATTGCAAAAAGCAAATAAAGCTCAGAGATACTTAGTGTGAAGAATTAAGAACGACTAAGGCTCCTTCAGGCAGGGGGGAATCTTTTTTAATCCACCGCTGCCACCACTTTGTGAAGGAGCTAATAACAGCAGCCACCAATTTGTAATAATAATAATAATAATAATAATAATAATAATAATAATCTTATACCCCGCCCCATCTCCCCAAAGGGAATCGGGGCGGCTTACATGGGGCCAAGCCCGGTCATCAACAATATAAAAACAAGCAGTAAAACAAATCAAACAACAATAAAACAAGTCATAAAAACACATACACATAATGATAAAATCATGGATAAGATCTGTAGGAAAGATAAAGATACAACCACCAAAGACTCAGAAAGGAGTCCTTTTAATTTTTCTTTCTTTCTTCTTATTCACTTTAGATGGTAACGTAACTTGGTTTATAATATATGCGACAGAGGCTTAGATGTTGGAAGAACAATAACAAGTTTATTCAGGCACAGAGCTTAATGGTTACAATGTTGTTTCTCATTTTTATTAACAGTTACAATACTCGAATGAGATAAGTCAAACTCTCTAAAGTGTCACTTTTATTTAAAATAGTTAGAACTTCTTTCTCTGCTACTTTTAAACAGCAGTCACCCCTGTGATATTCAATCACAGGTTCTCCGTTCCTTACTAGGACACAGACTACATTAAATAAGTCATCAAACTTATTTTAATCTGACTCAAAATGAACAATTGAGTCTCCTTGATCCCCCCAACCTAGGATCAATCTTCCCTGTGCCTCATCAGAGCACAGACTGACTCCCTTTTTAAAACTCTGCACTTCTTCAACAAACCGGCAATTGGCTCCGCCTACTTCTCCATGGCAACCAGCCTCTGAGTGCTGAGATGCAATAACTGTAATACTTACCCTTTTAAAACACAAACACACAATTAAACATAACATCTGTAAACCAAAAATTCATACTTCATTACAAATCCCCTTTGTGTTTTCCGCACTTCCAAGATTTCCCATCCCCTTGCCTTTACCTATATTCTTTAAGACCTTGTAAAACTACAACTTTCATGATTCCATAGCATTGTACCATGGCAACGAAAATGGTATCGAATTGCATTAATTCGATGCACCCAGGTGAAATGCAGTTTCAAAGCCAATTATTCTGTGATCGAAAACATTAGGAGGACAAAGCTCTGTGTTCTTCTTCACGGTCATTAAAGAACAGGCCTTTTGTCTCCTGCGTCCTCATAAAAAAAACGCTTGATGCCTTTATCTCCTGCGAGTAAGCAAGGTTTTCTGGGGTTTATTAGTCTTTAGGAAAATAATGGACCTCATCAGTGTGCCTTGCCTTTTTGTTGCAACCTCCTCCGAACCCCAATAAAACCAGGGGAGTGTTTTTGGAGAGCAACTACCTCCAGGGTTGGACATATTTGGTTCTGTTGTGGATGAACATTCCTTTATATGTGTTTAAATAGAGCTGGACAGAAACCTCCAAACACGAGCTGAAGTCTTTGAAGATGCCAAGATTAAAGATGGTGTTTCTTGGAAGGGGAGAGGAATTCATAGGAGTTGTAGTCCAACAAGATCTGGAAGGTTAGACTTTACTTTTGTAATGACCTAAAACCGTCCAAAGAGATAAGAATTCTTTCCCGCTCAAGTTCTAATCTTTCGTAAGGTATTTATTCTAAAAGTGACCAGTCCGTTTACTTCAATCCACTACCATTATTCTCTTTCAATAGAAATGTTAGTTTGTCCATATCTATTACAGTAGAGTCTCACTTATCCAACATAAACGGGCCGGCAGAATGTTGGATAAGCGAATATGTTGGATAATAAGGAGGCATTAAGTAAAAACCTATTAAACATCAAATTAGGTTATGATTTTATAAATGAAGCACCAAAACATCATGTTAGACAACAAATTTGTCTAAGTAGTTCAATACGCAGTAATGTTATGTAGTAATTACTCTATTTATGAATTTAGCACCAAAATATCACAATATATTGAAAACATTGACTACAAAAATGTGTTGGATAATCCAGAACGTTAGATAAGCGAGTGTTGTATAAGTGAGACTCTACTGTATTTCCATTATTTTAATGATCCAGTCTTTCGTGTCAGGAATAGTATCCTGTTTCCATTGTTTGGCGAAGACTATCCTCGCCGCTGTTGCAAAAAAAAGTAATCAGTTTGTCCATATTTCAATCTGCAAATAACTCCGAATTGAACATGCCGAGAAGATAATATTTCGGTTTCGTTGGGAAGGTTTTTTAAAGGATTTTTTTGACATTTGACATGAATTTTTTCCAGTAATTCGACGATTCTTTACATGTCCACCATAAATGGAAGAATGTACAGTAGAGTCTCACTTATCCAACATTCGCTTATCCAATGTTCTGGATTATCCAACACATTTTTGTAGTCAATGTTTTTAATACATCGTAATATTTTGGTGCTAAATTCATAAATACAGTGATTACTACTTAGCATTACTGCATATTGAACTACTTTTTCTGCCAAATTTGTTGTATAACATGATGTTTTGGTGCTTAATTTGTAAAATCATAACCTAATTTGATGTTTAATTGGCTTCTCCTTAATCTCTCCTTATTATCCAACATATTCGCTTATCCAACGTTCTGCTGGCCCGTTTATGTTGGATAAGTGAGACTCTACTGTACCTTGATTTACCTTACACTTCCAACATTTATTGTCCATATTCTTGTACATTCTTCCAAGTTTTGCCGGAGTCATGTACCAGCAATGCATCATTTTGAAATAATTTTCTTTTAGATCAGTGGCATATGTATATTTTAATTTCCTTAACCAAATTTCTTAACCAAATTTCAAAGTCTTACAGGAGGAGGAAGAATGGAAGCAACCGAATACCCTTTCCCCATTTTTTTAATTTTTCCCCCTTCTTTTCTCTCTCTTCTCTTTCTCTTTTTCCTACTTTTCTGTACTTACCGTATATACTCGAGTATAAGCCGACTTGAATATAAGTGGAGGGACCTAATTTTACCACAAAACAACTGGGAAAACATTGACTCCAGTATAAGCCGAGGGTGGTAGATTTCAGAAATAAAAATAGATACCAATAAAATGACATTAATTGAGGCATCAGTGGGTTAAATGTTTTTCAATATTTACATAAAGCTCAAATTTAAGATAAGACTGTCCATCTCTGATTAAATCATTGATCTTATTATTATTATTGCATTTGTTATTTACTCTATTATTACATGTATTATTTTCCTGTATTCATTATTATTATTATTATTATTATTATTATTATTATTATTATTATTACATGTATTATTTTACTCTATTATTATTATTTAAAGGATACATAAGAACATTAACATTGAAGAAGATGAGAATAATTCACTCTGCTCTTATTATTATTATTACTGCATTTATTATTTTACTCTATTTATTATTACATGTCTTATTTTCCTGTATTTATTTATTGTTATTATTACATGTATTATTTTACTCTATTATTATTTAAAGGATACATAAGCATATTTAGATTGAAGAAGATGAGAATAATTCACTCTGATCTTACTGTATTATTATTATTATTGCATTTATTATTTTATTCTATTTATTATTACATGTATTGTTTTCCTGTATTATTTATTATTATTATTATTATTATTATTATTATTATTATTATTATTACATGTATTATTTTATTCTATTATTATTTAAAGGATACATAAGCACATTTAGATTGAAGAAGATGAGAATTCACTCTGATCTTACTGTATTATTATTATTATGGCATTTATTATTTTACTATTTATTATTACATGTATAAATTTCCTGTATTTATTATTATTATTATTATTATTATTATTACATGTATTATTTTACTCTATTATTATTTAAAGGATACATAAGCACATTTACATTGAAGAAGATGAGAAGTGAGTGAAATAATAAATGTATTATTAATAATAATAAAAATAGAGTAAAATAAATGTGATACTAGCAACAATAATAGAGTAAAATAATAAATGTAGTAATACCAATAATAATAGAGAAAAATAATAAATGTACCATATATTCTCGAGTATAAGCTGACCCAAATATAAACCAACCAGGACCCTCACCTGAGTATAAGCCGAGGGAGCTTTTTCAGTCTTAAAAAAGGGCTGAAAAACTAGGCTTATACTCGAGTATATACAGTATATTGTTCCCCCACTTTTATGTATACAAAATATTTGTTCTCTCTCAATATATATATATATATATATATATATATATATATATATATATAAATAAAAAGATCTGGAAGGTTACACCTCCTCTGTTCTTGGTTTCCGCACAGAGCAAACTTTTCATGGACTTGGAAAACCTGGGTTTCTCTCCAAACATGGTGGTGATGGCGGCAAGGGCCATTTATCTTCCATCTGATTCGGAGCCAAGAGCCGAAGATTTAAGGACTAACTCATTTATTTTGGCAGAAGCTTTCTTGGCTTCCCCTTGACGTTATCAGGCGTGTGAAGGATAACGTCGGAGATGGTTCTTCACGGCGGCAGCGATGCAAACCCTGCTTCGGTGAATCTTTCACCTGCAATGGATTGATTAGACATTAAACTGAGAATTCAGAAAGTTTTGTGTCGAACTCTTGAAACTGGGTAATGGTTTAATACCTTAGGGTGCATCTAAACTAGGTAGGTAGTTAGGAATTGTGGGAGTTGAAGTCCAAAACATCTGGAGGGCCAAAGTTTGCCCATGCCTGATCTAAACTGTAAAAGTAGTTTGGCACTGTTTTAAAACTTAAGGCTTAAGGCTATTGAATACAAAATGGAGTCCTGAGTCTGAACATGCTCAGTACAATCACATGTAGTTTGCGCTCTTAGGCAGAGAAATCAATAGAGTCCAAAGACAAATTGTTTGCGGCAGAGGAGGCTAAAGACTTCGCCAAACTACAACTCCCAGAATTCTATATCCTTGAGCCAAGGGAGATAAAGTGGTGCCAAACTGTATTAACTCTACAGTGTAAACGCATCCTCAGTTGACCAACTGAAACAATCCTTAATGAACAAGTCTTCAATAGAGTCCAAAGACAAATTGTTTGCGGCAGAGGAGGCTAAAGACTTCGCCAAACTACAACTCCCAGGATTCCATAGCCTTGAGCCAAGGGAGATAAAGTGGTGCCAAACTGTATTAACTCTACAGTGTAAATGCATCCTCAGTTGACCAATTGAAAAAATCCTTAATGAACAAATCTTCGATAGAGTCCAAAGACAAATTGTTTGCGGCAGAGAAGGCTAAAGACTTCACCAAACTACAACTCCCAGGATTCCATAGTCTTGAGCCAAGGGAGATAAAGTGGTGCCAAACTGTATTAACTCTACCCCCATGTTCTTATAGCACTTTTAACTTCCTCCATGTTTACAAGTCTCACTTAGTGCACTTTGATAGCCCATCCTTATGTTTTATTGCTGCATTTTAACTTTGTCTTAATGGTTTGATTTTAATCGTATGTTTTAATTTTCATTCGTACATTTTCAGGTTTTGATGTTTTATGTATGTATACTTGTTTTGCATTTGTAAGCTGCCCTGAGTCCCTGTGGGGAGATAGAGGCGGGGTACAAGAATAAAACAATAATAATAATAATAATAATAATAATAATAATAATAATAATAATAATAATAATATGACACAGCAAACAAGATAGATATGCTGGATTTCATATCACAAAATCACAAGTCGAACATTTCCCAAGTGTCTAGGACTGTGTGATGTATTTTCGGATGATGCGCGCAGATCCCAGTAGGGTGGCCTTTTGCAGTTGGCAGATCGTAATTTTGTCAATGTCTATTGTTTCCAAATGCCGGCTGAGATCTTTTGGCACGGCACCCAGTGTGCCCATCACCACCGGGACCACCTGCACTGGTTTCTGCCAGAGTCTTTGAAGTTCAATCTTGAGGTCCTGATAGCTACGGAATCATCAAAACCCAAATGAACAGTCACAGAAGCGGCAGAAATATACAATGCCAGAAAACCGCACTATTATTATTATTATTATTATTATTATTATTATTATTATTATTATTATTATTACAGTGTAAATGCATCCTCAGTTGACCAATTGAAACTATCCTTAATGAACAAGTCTTCAATAGAGTCCAAAGACAAATTGTTTGTGGCAGAGGAGGCTAAAGACTTCGCCAAACTACAACTCCCAGGATTCCATAACCTTGAGAGTTAAAGTGGGGCCAAACTGCATTTATTCGGCAGTGGAGATGCAGCCATTATTTTTGCAAACGACAGATCATAGGATTCCTTGAACCATGGCAGTGCCAAAATGCATTTCAAATGGGGCCAAACTGCATTGAATTTATTATTATTATTATTATTATTATTATTATTATTATTATTATTATTATTATTATTATTATTTACAGCATTTATATTCCCTCCTTCTCACCCCGAAGGGGACTCAGGGCGGATCACATTACACATATAGCCAAACATTCAATGCCTTTTAACATAGAACAAAGACAAGACAAACATAGGCTCCGAGCGGGCCTCGAACTCATGACCTCCTGGTCAGAGTGATTCATTGCAGCTGGTAGCAGCTGGCTTGCTCTCCCGCCTGCGCCACAGTTCGGGCCCGAATCTACAGTGCAGATGCAACTCAGGAGTCTCTTCCTCGGCTTGACCAAAGAAATGTCCTCCAGACTCAAGCCAAGCAATGTGACTTATCATTTGAATGCAGCTTTAGCTTGACTTTGCTCCTTTCAATCAACTTGCCCGAATGTGTTTCTCTTAAAATCCTGGCGCAAAGGGGAAGTGGCATCTTGGCCAGGGTCCATCCTTCCATCCCGCCATCCCTGAAGCCTCATGATCCGGACAATCGATACTGTCACAGGAGTGAATGGCGGTCCGGGTGGCAGGAAGGAGAACAGACGAATGAGAGCTGCCGAGTTCTCTTTGCCAGCTTCTGAATTTTGTCACATTTTGGCACAGATCCCGGCCGGCGACCGCAAGCGTGGAATGAAGGCTGGAAAGCAAGTGCACACCTTGTGATCGGGCAGCGGGATCTGGAAGGCAAGGCACCCTAGGCGCATTCAAGTCCAACCCCATTCTGCCAGGCAGAAGACACAATCCAAGCCCTCCCAACAGATGGCCATCCAGCCTCTGTTTAAAAGCCTCTAGAGAAGAAAGGAGATCCCAACACACTCCAAGGCATTCTATATCCCAGAAGGACAATATAGGCCATCCAGCTGGACCCCATTCTGTCACTCGGAGGTACAAAATCTGAGCCCTCCCAGCAGATGGTCATCCAGCCCCTGTTTAAAAGCCTCCAGAGAAGAAAGTAGACCTCAACACACTCCCAGGCAGTCTATATTCCACAAGAGTTGGAAGGGGAACTCCAAAGGCCATCCAGTTTAGACCCCATTCTGCCACTCAGAGGTACAAAATCTGAGCCCTCCCAGCAGATGGCCATCCAGCCTCTGTTTAAAAGCCTCCAGAGAAGAAAGTATACTTCAACACACTTCCAGGCAGTCTATATTCCACAAGAGTTGGAAGGGGAACTCCAAAGGCCATCCAGTTTAGACCCTGTTTTGCCACTCAGGGATACAAAATCCAAGCCCTCCCAACAGATAGCCATCCAGCCTCTGTTTAAAAGCCTCCAGAGAAGAAAGGAGACCTCAACACACTTCCAGGCAGTCTATATTCCACATGAGTTGGAAGGGGAACTCCAAAGGCCATCCAGTTTAGACCTTGTTCTGCCACTCAGGGATACAAAATCCAAGCCCTCCCAGCAGATGGCCATCCAGCCTCTGTTTAAAAGACTCCAGAGAAGAAAGTATACTTCAACACACTTCCAGGCAGTCTATATTCCACAAGAGTTGGAAGGGGAACTCCAAAGGCCATCCAGTTTAGACCCTGTTTTGCCACTCAGGGATACAAAATCCAAGCCCTCCCAACAGATAGCCATCCAGCCTCTGTTTAAAAGCCTCCAGAGAAGAAAGGAGACCTCAACACACTTCCAGGCAGTCTATATTCCACATGAGTTGGAAGGGGAACTCCAAAGGCCATCCAGTTTAGACCTTGTTCTGCCACTCAGGGATACAAAATCCAAGCCCTCCCAGCAGATGGCCATCCAGCCTCTGTTTAAAAGACTCCAGAGAAGAAAGGAGACCTCAACACACTCCCAGGCAGTCTATATTTTACAGGAGTTGGAAGGGGAACTCCAAAGGCCATCCAATTGGATATTCTGCCACTCAGGGATACAAAATCCAAGCCCTCCCAACAGATGGCCATCCAGCCTCTGTTTAAAAGCCTCCAGAGAAGAAAGTAGACCTCAACACACTTCCAGGCAGTCTATATTCCACAAGGGTTGGAAGGGGAACTCCAAAGGCCATCCAGTTTAGACCCTGTTTTGCCACTCAGGGATACAAAATCCAAGCCCTCCCAACAGATAGCCATCCAGCCTCTGTTTAAAAGCCTCCAGAGAAGAAAGTAGACCTCAACACACTTCCAGGCAGTCTATATTCCACAAGGGTTGGAAGGGGAACTCCAAAGGCCATCCAGTTTAGACCCTGTTTTGCCACTCAGGGATACAAAATCCAAGCCCTCCCAACAGATAGCCATCCAGCCTCTGTTTAAAAGCCTCCAGAGAAGAAAGTAGACCTCAACACACTTCCAGGCAGTCTATATTCCACAAGGGTTGGAAGGGGAACTCCAAAGGCCATCCAGTTTAGACCCTGTTTTGCCACTCAGGGATACAAAATCCAAGCCCTCCCAACAGATAGCCATCCAGCCTCTGTTTAAAAGCCTCCAGAGAAGAAAGTAGACCTCAACACACTTCCAGGCAGTCTATATTCCACAAGGGTTGGAAGGGGAACTCCAAAGGCCATCCAGTTTAGACCCTGTTTTGCCACTCAGGGATACAAAATCCAAGCCCTCCCAACAGATAGCCATCCAGCCTCTGTTTAAAAGCCTCCAGAGAAGAAAGTAGACCTCAACACACTTCCAGGCAGTCTATATTCCACAAGGGTTGGAAGGGGAACTCCAAAGGCCATCCAGTTTAGACCCTGTTCTGCCACTCAGGGATACAAAATCTGAGCCCTCCCAGACACATCCACCTCCAATGAGGTGTAGGTAAAGGTAAAGGTTTCCCCTTGTTGTGGTAATCTCTGAGCGGTTAGACTCAATTTAACCCTCTCCACCAAAAATCAGCAGAGTAGCAAAAGCAAAGCTTTCAAATGCAGCAGTTACTTACACGGGGCGAGCAAAGAGAAGCCTTTGACCATTTAGGATTGCAATGGACTGCAGAGTCTCAGTAAAAGTTCAAATAAGGTATTTATTCAGGTAAAAAGAACTCTATTGTAGATAGAAAGGCTTGGGAGCTGTCTAGTCTACTCTAGACTGGTTTCTAAGGAAAAATAAGAAAGGAAAAATAACAAACATCTAAATAGTTACATCTTGCCAGGAGAGATGGCGAGATGCTTCTTGTTAGCTAGAAGAACAAAGGGAGAAGAGAGAAACAAAATGGTTCCAACCTCATGGTCCAGTTTATTGGGGCCAGAAAAGACATTCTGACCAATGGGAAATTAGTGTCCATAAAGATTCACATTTCTACTGACTTCAAAGTAAGGGATGTGATGTACACAGGATAGAGTGAAACACAATAAAGCCTGTCTAGGCATGCTTTGGAAACAGGGAAAGGATTCCCTCAATCTAACTCTATCATCTATCTACCTTCTTCTAGACTTGAGTAGTCTAGGATGATTCCCAACATCCCTGACGTTAAGTCCAGTCGTGACCGACTCTGGGGGTTGGTGCTCATCTCCATTTCTAAGCCGAAGAGCCGGTGTTGTCCATAGACATCTCCAAGGTCATGTGACCGGCATGACTGCATGGAGTGCCATTACCTTCCCGCCGGAGCGGTACCTATTGTTCTATGCACATTGGCATGTTTTCGAACTGCTAGGTTGGCAGGAGCTGGGGCTAACAGCGGGCGCTCATTCTGCTCCCGGGATTTGAACCTGGGACCTTTTGGTCCGCAAGTTCAGAAGCTCAGCCCTTTAACACACTGTGCCACCTGGGGTACAATGAGGTGTACGACAGATGTTTGTTTGATGTTGTTTCTGTAAATGCATATGACCATTGGTCGGAGCATTAATAAATTGATTGATTGATTGATAATACAAAATGGAGTCCTGTGCCTGACCATGCTCAGTACAATCACATGTCTATAAGCCCTCCCACAACAAAGAGGTACAGTCATTGGGTGAGTCACACTCTTTCAGTCTCAAAGGAAGGCCATGGGAAACATGATAGATTTGTCTTAGTGTTGCCGTAAGTTTATAATGACTTCAAGGCACACAACAACAACAACAACAACAACAACAACAACAACAACGATGCAGTATACATCCTAATGAAGTCCAGTTCCTTTGAGCCCAAACCACAGAGTCTGAACTTTCTTGCAAAGCATCCCTGAGGATGTTTCTGCTTTGGATGCATGTTTTTAAGGAAGAGAAATGGTTTCCCATTTACTTAATTCTCGCCGACTCCAGTCTGGATTGCGTTCTCCTTCCAGATGCCAAGAAACCTTCAAGCAGGGTGCAATCTAGCTAACAGTCCTTGCATGAATCATGCTCCAAATTAATGAGTATCTCTGGAACGGGTTCATTTAGTCTAATAGATGGAGGGCCACTTTCAAGTGACTGTATTTAGAAAGATGAACTGACGGAGAAGAGGGGGCACGAAGAGGAAAATTGGATTCAGGGTGGAAGAGACAGTGTTGGAAACAATACATTTCGAACACCGTCCCAATTTGTTCTTCCAGCCGAGATTGGCAGCTCGATCTGGCTGGGCGTTCGTTTTCTCTCCTCTCCCTTCAAATGCAGTTTTAATTAAACCAAGCTTGCTCTTTCAAAGGCTCCTTGAGATGCAGAAATTATAATTGGACGCACGCAGAGTTCGGTGACATTTGCCATTCCCGAAATTGACTGTGCTTTTAAACAAAGCGAGAAGTCATCCGCGGAGGAGTTGACTTTGCAGAATCCCGACGCAGGGAGCAAATGGCTATTACGAAAAATCTGGACCGTAATTGAGAAACAACGAAGCCTGGTTTAGAGTTTGGGACAGTTGTCATTTGGGGAGCTTCCCAAAATGTGCATCAGCACCATAGAATGGATGTAGTTTGACCACACTTTAAGGCTATAGAATCCTGGGAGTTGCAGTCTGGCAAGGAAGCAGCCGTCATTGGCTGATAAGGCCTAAGACCTTGGAAAACTACAACTCCCAGGGTCCCATCGCATTGAGCAACGACACTTAGAAGTCATGGAGGGGGAAATGCATGTTGTCAAGAACAGCGGGGCTTGCAAGGCTGTAGAATCCTGGGAATTGTCTATAGAATCCTGGGAATTGCAGTCTGGCAAGGCAGCAGCCGTCATTGGCTGATAAGGCCTAAGACCTTGGAAAACTACAATTCTCAGGGTCTCATAGCATTGAGCAACGACACTTAGGAGTCATGGAGGGGGAAATGCATGTTGTCAAGAACAGCAGGGCTTGCAAGGCTATAGAATCCTGGGAGTTGTAGTCTGGCAAGGTAGCTGCTGTCATTGGCTGATAAGGCCTAAGACCTTGGAAAACTACAACTCTCAGGATCTGATAGCATTGAGCAAGGACACTTAGGAGTCGTGGAGAGGGAAATGCATGATGTCAAGAACAGCGGGGCATGCAAGGCTATAGAATCCTGGGAGTTGTAGTCTGGCAAGGCAGCAGCCCTCCTTGACTGAGGTCTAAGGCCTTTGGAAACTACAACTCTCAGGGTCTAATAGCATTGAGCAAGGACACTTAGGAGTCGTGGAGAGGGAAATGCATGATGTCAAGAACAAGGTCATGCAAGGCTATAGAATCCTGGGAGTTGTAGTCTGGCAAGGCAGCAGCCCTCCTTGACTGATAAGGCCTAAGACCTTGGAAAACTACAACTCCCAGGGTCCCATCGCATTGAAGTTGTGCAGGGGGAAATGCATGTTGTCAAGAACAGTGGGGCTTGCAAGGCTATAGAATCTTGGGAGTTGTAGTCTGGCAAGGCAGCAGCCCTCCTTGACTGATAAGGCCTATGGGCTTTGGAAACTACAACTCCCAGGGTCCCATCGCATTGAAGTTGTGCAGGGGGAAATGTATGTTGTCAAGAACAGCAGGGCTTGCAAGGCTATAGAATCTTGGGAGTTGTAGTCTGGCAAGGCAGCAGCCCTCCTTGACTGATAAGGCCTAAGGCCTTTGGAAACTACAACTCTCAGGGTCTGATAGCATTGAGCAAGGACACTTAGGAGTCTTGGAGGGGAAATGCATGTTGTCAAGAACAGCGGGGCTTGCAAGGCTATAGAATCCTGGGAGTTGTAGTTCAGCAGGGCAGGAGCTCTCCTTGGCTGATAAGGTCCAAGACCTTGGAAAACTACAACTCCCAGGGTCCCATCGCATTGAGCAACGACACTTAGAAGTCATGGAGGGGGAAATGTTGTCAAGAACAGCAGGGCTTGCAAGGCTGTAGAATCCTGGGAGTTGTAGTCTGGCAAGGCAGCAGCCCTTATTGGCTGATAAAGTCCAAGACCATGGGAAACTACAACTCCCAGGATCCCATCTCATTGAACAACAACACTTAGAAGTTGTGCAGGGGGAAATGCATGTTGTCAAGAACAGCGGGGCATTTATAAATTACCGGAAAACACGCCACCGACGGCTCCGAGCATGAGTCATGCTTTTCATTTATTATGACATCTCTGGATGTGCTGCGTTGTGATTTATTGATCGTGCAAACGTCGGGCCCCTTGCAAGTGTGTTTGAAGGGTTTCTCGAAGACGACTCTGAAGCGTCGCTGCTTCAAGGATGCATTTCGTGATTCATTTCAAGGTGATGCTCCTAATGCGACGTTTCGGAGGCCCTGAGCACTACAATAAATAAGAGTAAAATAATAAATGCAATAATAATAATAATATAATTTTATTCTTATACCCCGCCCCATCTCCCCGAAGGGACTCGGGGCGGCTTACATGGGGCCAAGCCCGAACATCAACAATATAAAAACAAAGCAATAAAACAAATGAATCAACAACAACAATAAAACAATAAAAAAGTCATAAAATCACATACAAATATAATGATAAAATCTAGGGTAATAATAAGAAAAGAGTGAAATAATAAATGCATTAATACAATAATAAAAACAGAGTAAAATAAATGTAATGGTAGCAATAATAAAAGAGAAAAATAATAAATGTAATAATACCAATAATAATAGAGAAAAATTATAAATGTAGCATATATTCTCGAGTATAAGCTGACCCACATATAAGCCAACCAGGACCCTCACCCGAGTATAAGCTGCGGGGGGCTTTTTCAGTCTTAAAAAAAAGGGCTGAAAAACTAGGCTTATACTCGAGTATATACAGTAACTGTATTTAATAAATCAAAAACTATTTACTACCATTATTTCCATGTACAACAATCTATGGTACTTCTTGCCTTTTAAGCTTCACAAAGTTTCCACACTGATTTCTCTCTATTCTAGTTTCAATATAGTCATGAATAATGAATAATAATATAACAATATAATATAATAGTAATAATATGATATTATACTACAATAATAATGGAATAACAATAGAACGATAAAATTATAATATAACTAGCTGTGCCCGGCCACTCGTTGCTGTGGTGTTGTCTGGTGGTGTTGGTGAGAAATTGTTGAAGTAGTGGTGGTATTGAATGTCTGTTGTATGGCTGTCTTTATGTTTAGTATGCACACTGAAGTGGATTATCTGGCAGTGTGGAGTCAAGATAATCCAGTTCAAAGCAGATAATATAAGATTCTAAATGGGTTATATAGATGTGGAAGGGCCTTGAGTCTACACTGCCATATAATCCAGTGAAAATCTGATAATCTGTGGAAGAGGCCTAAATGAGGCCTAAGTCTTCCTGTCCCCTGGGCTGAGTAGGTTTGCTAGGAGACCAAGTGGGCGGAGCTTAGCCTTCTAACTGGTAGCAATTGGATAAAAACTATTATTCCTCTCCCTGTAATTAGGACTTTATTTTTCTTTTCTTTTTGTTTTATCAACCTAGAGCCGTGAATGATGGGTTGTGTTGTCAAATTTCGAGGTTGGGGGGCCTGTAGTTTTGTTGTTTTGTCCGCTGCCCTGATGCCATCACTCCTTTATATGTATAGATATAATGATATAAAATATATTAATAGGATAATATAATAATAGGATATAATAATAATCTATCTATATATATAAAAGAGTGATGGCATCACGGCGACCCAAAAAACAACAAAACTATAGGCCCCCCAACCTCGAAATTTGTCAACACAACCCATCATCCACGGCTCTACGTTGATACAACAAAAAGAAAAGAAAAATAAAGTCCTAATTAGAGGGAGAGGAATAATTGCTTTTATCCAATTGCTGCCAGTTAGAAGGCTAAGCTCTGCCCACTTGGTCTCCTAGCAACCCAATAAAAAATAATAAAAAACCACTAAAAATAATTAAAAACACTAAAAAATTAATACAATGAAATACTATAATAACAGAAAATAACTAAAAATAATACAAGAAAATAATAAAATATAATAAATAAAAAGATAACATAATAAAAATAATTTAAAAATACAAATAAAGTCAAATAAAAATTACATTTTTTAATTTTTAACCAATACCACCACCACTTTGCCACAGCAACGCGTGGCCGGGCACAGCTAGTCTATATATATAAATATACTGTTCATTTGTAGGATGGAGTAAACAAAAAAAACAACTGGATGAAATGACACCAAATTTGGCCAGAAAACACTTAACAACGCAAGAGGTGACCACCGCGTGTCAGCAAAAATGGCTAGACGTGTCAGTGCTGACACGCGTGTCATAGGTTCGCCATCACTGGCTTAGGGAGCCGGAGACGTTTAGCTTGGAAACGAGAAAACCAAGAGGCAACCAAACGGATGTCATGTAAGAGACGGAGCCGGCTTGTTTCTTGCTGCTCCAGAGAGCAGAACGAGACCCCAAATCCCTCCCAAGGAATGCGGTTACACATTCAGAGACGTTGGCGTGCCAGCTTGCATTGAGCGAAACCAGACTTCCCAACTGGAAAGCCGGCTCGATGGAAGGCAACCAGTCGAACTGCAGGCGGATAAACCCCGGCAGCGGTGTGTCAGACGTGCTCTTTCTCTCTGTTTGGCTTTTAAGAAACCCATTAAAGATTTACAGCACATTTCTTCGGCTAGATTAGACCGCACAGTTTTCTTTTCGAAAGGCCTGGCTGCCCAGGAGCGGAGATTTACTCTCCCCTTTGCAGCTCTGGGGCCTGTTGCTGAACCAGGGCTGAAATGAAGCCGTTGGTACATCTACACTGTGGAACGAATGCAGTTTGGTGCCACTTTGACAATGCTATGGAGCCCTGGGATCTGTAGTTTTGCAAGGTTTGCAGCCTCTGCTGCCAAAGAGTGCTAGTGCCATCTCATAATAATAATAAATGCAGACTGTGCAAGGAAACCGACGAAACCATTGATCATCTCCTCAGCTGCTGTAAGAAAATCGCACAGACAGACTACAAAAAGAGGCACAACTCTGTGGCCCAAATGATCCATTGGAACTTATGCCTCAAGTACCACCTCCCAGCAGCAAAGAACTGGTGGGATCACAAACCTGCAAAAGTATTGGAAAATGAGCACGCAAAAATACTGTGGCACTTCCGAATCAAGACTGACAAAGTTCTGGAACACAACACACCAGACATCACAGTTGTGGAAAAGAAAAAGGTTTGGATCATTGATGTTGCCGTCCCAGGTGACAGTCGCACTGACGAAAAACAACAGGAAAAACTCAGCCGCTATCAGGACCTCAAGATCGAACTTCAAAGACTCTGGCAGAAACCAGTACAGGTGGTCCCGGTGGTGATGGGCACACTGGGTGCCGTGCCAAAAGATCTCAGCCGGCATTTGGAAACAATAGACATTGACAAAATTACGATCTGCCAACTGCAAAAGGCCACCCAACTGGGATCTGTGCGCATCATCCGAAAATATATCACATAGTCCTAGACACTTGGGAAGTGTTCGACTTGTGATTTTGTGATATGAAATCCAGCATATCTATCTTGTTTGCTGTGTCATAATAAAATAATAATAATAATAATAATAACAACAACAACAACAACAACAACAGCACAACATGCATTTCCCCCTCCACGACTTCTAAGTGCCGTGGCTCAATGCGATGGGACCCTGGGAGTTGTAGTTTTTCAAGGTCTTAGGCCTTATTATTATTCTTATTATTATTTTATTTTTATAATGACATTTTCATAAAGACAAATCCCAGGATTCCATAGCATAGAACCAAGGCAGTTAAAGCAGTATCAAACTGCATTCATTCCACAGTGCAGATGCATCCAGAGAAGACACAAAAACTTGTGAAACTACAAGTTCCAGGATCCCATAGCACTGAAAGGTGGCAGTTAAAGCAGAGATCCTTCTCTGCCCAAAAGTGCTGATGCCTCACCAAACTACAACTCCCAGGATCCCGTAGCCTTGAACCAAGGCAGCTAAAGCAGTGTCAAACTGCATTTATTCTACAGTGTAGATGCATCCTGGTGTAGATGATGTCTTCACTGCACTCTCCCTTCTGATGAATGACCAAAGCAAGGCACGGGACATCTTCAACTGTATCTATTCCTGCATCTCCATCGTCTTTTTCAAAGAGGCAGGTGACTTCCAAGCTGTCGTTGGTGGCGGCTCATGGATGGCTGCCCCTTGCTCCCTCTCTCCATAAATCTTCCACTGCACGGAAATGGGAGCATATGCTGGATAATAATCGGCGCGATGATAAAGCAGGGCTCCTTGGTTTGATGTGATTATTAAGCCAGGCGAAGGTTTCCTGCCAGGACGGGAGGCGAGAAGCCCCTTTGCTGCACGGATTGAGAAAGTGACACTTAATAAAAGCAGAGCGCGAAGGCGTCCCCGTGCAAGACGAGTGACAATCGGTGTCAGTTTAGCCGCGTCATTATAATACGGCAACAAATCATATCTCTTCTTCCACTTAGCCCGACTTTCAATAATATTTTTAATAATAATAATAATAGATGTTTGGCTCAAACATCTGATTAGTTTACATGGAAAAATGGCCCAACAATTCAATGAGATGCTGCAGAAAGGAAGTATCAGTGAATGGCTAACAACTGGAAGAACTTACCTGATACAAAAGGATCCAGCAAAAGGAGCAGCACCAGGAAACTACAGGCCAATAACATGTCTGCCCACTATGTTTAAACTACTGACTGGCATCATAGCTGACAGAATTCAAGACTATCTTGAAGAAAAAAAACATCTTGCCAGATGAACAGAAAGGCAACAAACGGAAAAGCATTGACAAAATGATTCTGGAGAATTGTAAAAGCCGAAAAGCTAATTTCACATGACGTGGATTGACTACAAAAAGGCCTTTGACTCACTCCCACACAGCTGGATCATCAAGTGCCTGGACACCATCGGGATTTGTAAAAACGTTGGCACCTTCATTGAAAACATGATGGAGCGCTGGAAAACTGAACCGTTTGTTGGAAATGAAAGCAACATCAGGAGAGGAATTTTCCAGGGAGATTCATTGTCCCCTCTGCTTTTCATTATTGCCATGATCCCTCTGTCAACAATCTTACAAAAAACAAATCTCGGCTATCAAACATCTAAGAATTCTCACAAAATTTTGCATCTGATATACATGGATGACCTGAAGCTATATGGGAAAACGGAAACTGAAATCCAGTCTCTGACTAACACTGTCCGAATTTTTAGCACTGATATCAGCATGGAGTTTGGTTTGGACAAATGTTCGACAGGGGCATTGAAGAAGGGAAAAATCATTGAAAGTGAGGGCATAAATATGCCTAATGGCCAAACAATAAAGTGTCACCAGCCAGAGGCCTATAAATACCTGGGCATATTACAGCTGGACAACATCAAGAATGAACATGTGAAAACTGTGGTCAGCAAAGAATACACACAAAGGGTCAGAAAAATCCTCAAAAGCAAGCTCAATGGAGGCAACACCATCAAGGCCATAAACACCTGGGCCATACCTGTCATAAGATATACTGCTGGCATTATAAACTGGACACAGTCCGAACTGGACAATTTGGACAGAAAAACAAGAAAACTCATGACCATTCATCATTCACTGCACCCCCACAGTGATGTTGATCGGCTATATCTGCCTAGAAGATCAAGTGGCAGAGGACTCTTACAAGTAAAACAAGCAGTCAAAGAAGAAGAACATGCTTTGGCAGAATATGTAAAGCAAAGTGAAGAACCTGCTTTGATTGAAGTAAAAAAAAAAATCAGAAACTCCTCAAAGCACAGCAGACAAAAAACCAGTACAAGAAAACCGCACTACAAACTAGAGCTGACAGCTGCCACAATAAAACATTGCATGGAAAGTTCCTTGACAAAATTCAAGGAAAAGCTGATAAGGAGAAGACCTGGCTCTGGCTCACGAATGGGACCCTGAAGGAGGAGACAGAAGGCCTGATCCTTGCAGCCCAGGAGCAAGCCATCAGGACAAAGGCCATTCAGGCCAAGATCGAAAAATCAGCTCATGACCCAAAATGCAAACTGTACAAAAATGTTGACGAAACCATTGCTGCTGTAAGAAAATCACACAGACAGACTACAAACAGAGGCACAACAATGTGGCCCAAATGATTCATTGGAACTTATGCCTCAAGTACCACCTCCCAGCAGCAAAGAACTGGTGGGATCACAAACCAGCAAAGATAATGGAAAATGGAATGGAAAGCCCTCTCTGTCACGATTTCGGGTGCCTTGGAGAATGTCGCTTCCTTCCTCCGTGTTCCATGAACGCCTTGCCGCTGATTGAAGAGTTCATCTGTTTTTAAAGGACCAAATGGCTGTATCCGAAGGGCTAATACTCCCATTAGAGGGATTTTCAATAGCGGGGGAGAGTGTTAAAATAAGTCTAATCCCTCTCTGTCTTATAGGGATATATATATTTTTTGAACTAGTACAAGAGCTTGAGCAAATTGCCTCCCCGGAGAGGGTGTCTTTCTGCCTTCTCCCCAGCCGCAAATAGACTTCAAAGAATTCCTAATATTAATATAATATGGGGAGCGGGATATCAAATGGAGAGAAACCAACACCCGGCTCTTGATACAGTGGAAACTCCGCTTTTGAAGTTGACGAAATGTATCAGGGGTAATGCAAGAGATCCATTGTGGAAATTCCTCTCCAAAGATGAGTTTGTCGAAGTTCCTTGTTGTAGAGCTGTAAATGTTTTGGATTACTTTGGAGTTCCATAGACACCTCCAAGGTCATGTGGCCACTGGCATAACTGCATGGAGTGCGGTACCTATTGATCTACTCACACTTGCATGTTTTCAAACTGCTAGGTTGGGAAAAGCTGGGGCTAACAGCAGGAGCTCACCCCACTCCCCAGATTCGAACCACCAACTTTTCAGTCAGCAAGTTCAGCAGTTCAGCGGTTTAACCCGCTGCAAATGTGAATACATATCATTAAATCTATATATATAAAAGGCTTTTGGCATCACGGCGACTCACAAAACAACAAAACCCCAAACCCCCCAAACTCAAAAATTGCCAACACAATCAATCATCCCCGCCTCAAGTAAGATACAACACAATTACACTAAAAACACAATCACAACAGCAACAACCACAACAGGCAACCAGGTACTCTTCACCCACCCTTGAGCCTTCCCTCCAGCTGTTTTCAACTTCAACTCTCAACATTCCTAACACCTTAACCTTCTGAGAGAAAAAACAAAAGGGACTCAGGCTGTTACGAATGCTGGGAGTTGAAGTCCAAACCACCTGCAGCAAAGCCCCAAGTTGGCCCACGCCTGTATCCCAGGGCACAGACAAACTGCATTTAGACCTCATCCATACTACTGTCCCTAGAAAATACAGATTATCTGATTTCAACTCCATTATGTGGCAGTCTACACTCAAACCCCTGCCACACAACAATATTACCCAGAATACCAAGGCACATCTGCCAATATCTCCTTTAAACTGGATTATCTACCTTGGCATTCTAAATAATATTCCTCTATGACATCACCTTCACTCTACACTGCCGTCTAATCCAGTTCAGTCTACATTTTATACAACTATGTACAACTGACCTCATATAATCCCATTCTAACCACCTAATATAACTTTATAAATATAATATATAAGACTTACTATGGTATAATAATAGAAAACCATATGATCTCTAAAACCAGGAGACGAAATAAACACTCGGAAAGCAGGGAAATTGGGAATTCTACAAATGAAACAATCAGGGCCAGCTAACACTTCCCAACAAAACATTCCTCCAGACAGTAAACAAACACCCTTTCAACCTGCAAGGCCATTAAAAACTAATCAAGGTGGCTAATTCCATCATTTAAACCTCCCATGCCGACACTATTAATTCCTATTCAAACTGACCAACCAAGGATTCCGCAAGGTAAAAACCAACCAGGCTTACAACCATCAAGGCTATTCAGTACTTTTCAACCAGGCCAACCAACATTTCCCCTACATACAAAACTTGCAAACTTTGAAACCACAACACTACTTTGTCCCATTCAACCTCGCCTAGCAACAATACCTTATGTGCAAACAGACCAGGCTTTTAACCTACAAACCTATTCAATACCATTCAATCTGGCCAAACAAGAATTCCCCTACTAAGGAAGTACCCACACTTCAAAGCGCCTCTTTGATTAATGCTACGACTCCAACCACTCCACAAAACGGCCAGACTTTCACGCTGCAAGGCTATTCACTCCTATTCCACCTGGCCAACAAATAATTCCCAGCCACAGCAACGCGTGGCCGGGCAAAGCTAGTACTTACTAATGCTCTTTGTCTACGTATGGTTTGGAAAGCCGGAGAGTGAAGAAAGTGGATAGGAAGAAAATTAATTATTTTGGGATGTGATGCTGCAGGAGAGTTTTGTGGGCTCTGTAGATCACTAAAAATACTAATACAGTAGTCTCACTTATCCAACACTCGCTTATCCAACGTTCTGGATTATCCAACGCATTTTTGTAGTCAATGTTTTCAATATATCGTGATATTTTGGTGCTAAATTCGTAAATACAGTAATTACAACACAACATTACTGCGTATTGAACTACTTTTTCTGTCAAATTTGTTGTATAACATGATGTTTTGGTGCTTAATTTGTAAAATCATAACCTAATTTGATGTTTAATAGGCTTTTCCTTAATCCCTCCTTATTATCCAAGATATTCGCTTATCCAATGTTCTGCCGGCCTGTTTATGTTGGATAAGTGAAACTCTACTGTATTACTAAACTGCTTTTTCTATCTACAAAAGAGACTCAAATGCTTGGTAAGACAGAAGGCATTAGGAAAGGAAGATGTATAATTGCATATGTATGTCTCAGTACATTTGTTGTGTTTTATATTGTTACTGTTTTTATCTGGGTTCGACCCTTGTAAGCAGCCCCGAGCCCCTTCAGTGAGATGGAGGCTGGGTATAAATAAACTATTTTGTTGTTGTTGTTGTTGTTGTTGTTGTTGTTGTTGTTGTTGTTGTTGTATGACACAACAAACAAGATAGATATGCTGGATTTCGTATCACAAAATCACAAGTCGAACACTTCCCAAGTGTCTAGGACTGTGTGATGTATTTTCGGATGATGCGCGCAGATCCCAGCAGGGTGGCCTTTTGCAGTTGGCAGATCGTGATTTTGTCAATGTCTATTGTTTCCAAATGCCGGCTGAGATCTTTTGGCACAGCACCCAATGTGCCCATCACCACCGGGACCACCTGCACTGATTTCTGCCAGAGTCTTTGAAGTTCAATCTTGAGGTCCTGATAGCGGCTGAGTTTTTCCTGTTGTTTTTCGTCAATGCGACTGTCACCTGGGATGGCGACATCAATGATCCAAACCTTTTTCCTTTCCACAACTGTGATGTCTGGTGTGCTGTGTTCCAGAACCTTGTCAGTCTGGATTCGGAAGTCCCACAGTATCTTTGCGTGCTCATTTTCCAATACTTTTGCAGGTTTGTGATCCCACCAGTTCTTTGCTGCTGGCAGGTGGTACTTGAGGCATAAGTTCCAATGAATCATTTGGGCCACATAGTTGTGCCTCTGTTTGTAGTCTGTCTGTGCAATTTTCTTACAGCAGCTGAGGAGATGATCCATGGTTTCGTCAGCTTCCTTGCACAGTCTGCATTTGGGTCATCAGCTGATTTTTCGATCTTGGCCTGAATGGCCTTTGTCCTGATGTCTTGCTCCTGGGCTGCAAGGATCAGGCCTTCTGTCTCCTTCTTCAGGGTCCCATTCGTGAGCCAGAGCCAGGTCTTCTCCTTGTCAGCTTTTCCTTCAATTTTGTCAAGGAACTTCCCATGCAATGGAAATAATAATAATAATAATAATAATAATAATAATAATAATAATAATAATTATTATTATTATTATTACAGTATATTTGAAAGCTTGCCTAATGTGTTTTGTACATTTTGGTTGACCAAGAAAGGCATTGCTCCTTTTTGTATTTTGTGGTGAACCTCATTTCAAACTTATGGTTTGAACTCACCACGGAGAGGAGCCTATATTTAGAGGAGAGATTTTTCTGCAGACTTCCCCCATGATAGCCTCACTATACGGTCTCCATAAGTTGGATAGGACGAAGGCCCACAACAACAGCAAGCTTAGAAAATAAGGATTTTGATGTATGGATGCCCCTCTCCATTGATAAGAAAGCCTTTGACAACACACAAAGCCTCGATAAATGTTTAAAACTCTGAAGTTGACAGGTTTGAATATCTCCAACTTCTCAGGGCTTTCCCATCCATCTCTGCTCCTTGCTGTTTTCCTCCTAAAATTGTCTCAGTCTTGCTCTTGGTGCGAAAGACTTGCTTTTGCACCTTGAGACAAGGCCTGCATTATTCATGAAGCCAGCTGTTGTCCCAGTCAGCAAAAGTGTTTCAAGATGGGGAATCCAAAAAAGCATCTGCCAATAGACTGCAGGCGATGTAGGGCAAACGGCTAGCAACCTTTCACTCGATGGATTCGGCGGCTAAAAATAAGGCAAATAGGTCCTTTCCCCTTTTCAGAGGAAGCAACTACGGTCCAAGACTTTGCCTGGTTTGGATGGCCACGAGTAAGTACACGTATCCTTCCTTTTTGATGGGTTGAAGAGAGGAGGTCCTTGAATGTGAAGGTGAAAACAATGGACAATGGCTCCACAATGGAGCACTTGTCTGGTGACATTTGACCATCCATCAGAGATGCTCCAACTGAGGTTTTCCTGCGTTGCCCAGAAATAGGTCCATGAAGTTATGGAGACCTTGGATGACAATGGCTCCATAACGGTGGTTTCTCCTTCACTGGAGGTGCCAAACCAGGTTGTGGTTGACCATCCATCAGAGATGCTCCAACGGAGGTTTTCCTGCATTGCCCAGAAATAGGTCCATGAAGTTATGGAGACATTGGATGACAATGGCTCCATAACGGTGGTTTCTCCTTCACCGGAGGTGCCAAACCAGCTTGTGGTTGACCATCCATCAGAGATGCTCCAACTGAGGTTTTCCTGCATTGCTCAGAAATAGGTCCATGAAGTTATGGAGACATTGGATGACAATGGCTCCATAACAATGGTTTCTCCTTCACTGGAGGTGCCAAACCAGCTTGTTGTTGGCCATCTATCAGAGATGCTCCAACTGAGGTTTTCCTGCATTGTCCTGAAGTAGGCCCATTGCATTGCAGAGAAATCAGTTGACAATGGCTCCGAAATGGTGGACTCTCCTTCACTGGAGCTGTGAAAACAGGTTGTGGTTGACCATTCATTAGATATGCTTCACCTGTAGATTTCCTTCATTGTCCAGAGGTAGGACCTTGGTGCTATGGATAAATTGGTGGACAATGGCTCCACTAGAGGTGTCAAAGCAGGTTATGGTTGATCATGCATCAGAGATGCTTCACTTGTGGATTTCCTACATTGCCCAGAAATAACCCCATGAGAAATTGGTGGAGACTGCCTCCAAAATGGTGGATGGAGGTTTCCAAATGCGTGGTAGTTGACCATCTATCTGAGATGCTTCAACTAAGGATTTCTTGCATTTTCAGGAAGTTGGACTAGATGCCTCCACAACTCTATGAATGAGAAGCTGCTTCCCCTGGAATTCTCTCTCCTGGAGACAGGCTCATCCTGACTAAAACAAGATTAAAAACATCCCGTTTATCTGACAAAGGATGGCCGATTTCATAAGCCCGTCCAGACCCATTAGTCATCCTTGCGTCATCCGGCTCTCCTTGTAAACAGCATGTTTGAGAGCCAAAGGACTCCTTTTCAATCGGCAGTGTGCATATGTGCTGAAGAAAAGGAGAACATGGCGGGAAGCCGCTTTGAAACAGAATCCTTTTATCTCTTTAATCCTGTTCTGTCGGAAAGCATCCGAAAGCAAAGCGGAGCCGTCGTCGGAAGTAGGTTCACGCCAGGTGAGGGGACGGGGTTGCCTCTTTTCTCCCGTTGGCAATTTCAGATCGCTTTGGTCTTCAGAAAAGCAGAGGGAGTAACCTTTCCAAGCATAAAGCCTATTCTAGGGAAAAGCCTGGAAGGGACCAGCAATGGAAAACACAGAACAAAAGAGGAAAAGAGGACCAAAATGGGACAAGTGAAAGAATTTGGAAGTCAAAGGGAAGGAAGAATCTCAAAGAGGGAAGAAGTGGGAGCATGTTTATCCATCCATTCAGGTTCTGGGATCTGTGATGATCAGCTACATCCAGATCAGCTACATCCAAGAGTATTGAAGGAACTAGCTGAGGTTATTTCAGAACCACTGGCAATCATCTTCGAGAGTTCTTGGAGAACGGGAGAAGTCCCGGCAGATTGGAGGAGGGCGAATGTGGTCCCTATCTTCAAGAAGGGAAAAAAGAACGACCCAAACAATTACCGTCCGGTCAGCCTCACATCAATACCAGGCAAAATTCTGGAAAAGATCATTAAGGAAGTGGTCTGCGAACACTTAGAAACAAATGTGGTCATTGCTAATAGTCAACACGGATTTACCAAAAACAAGTCATGCCAGACTAATCTGATCTCTTTTTTCGATAGAGTTACGAGTTGGGTCGATACAGGGAATGCCGTGGATGTAGCGTACCTGGATTTCAGTAAGGCCTTCGACAAAGTCCCCCATGACCTTCTGGCAAATAAACTAGTAAAATGTGGGCTAGACAAAACTATGTTTAGGTAGATCTGTAATTGGCTAAGCAAACAAACCCAAAGGGTGATTCTCACCAATGCGTCGTCTTCATCATGGAAAGAAGTCACGAGTGGAGTGCCACGAGCAGGGTTCCGTCCTGGGCCTGATTCTGTTCAATATCTTTATTAACGACTTAGACGAAGGGTCAGAAGGCACGATCATCAAGTTTGCAGATGACACCAAACTGGGAGGGATAGCTAACACTCCAGAAGACAGGAGCAGAATTCAAAATGATCTTGACAGACTAGAGAGATGGGCTGGAAATAACAAAATGAAGTTCAACAGGGACAAATGCAAGATACTCCACTTCAGCAGAAAAAATGAAATGCAAAGATACAGAATGGGGGACGATGCCTGGCTCGACAGCAGTACGTGTGAAAAAGACCTTGGAGTCCTCGTGGACAACAAGTTAAACATGAGCCAACAATGTGATGCGGCGGCAAAAAAAGCCAATGGGATTCTGGCCTGCATCAATAGGGGAATAGCGTCTAGATCCAGGGAAGTCATGCTCCTCCTCTATTCTGCCTTGGTCAGACCACACCTGGAATCACACTGGGTCCAATTTTGGGCACCGCAGATGGAGGGAGATGTTGACAAGCTGGAAAGCGTCCAGAGGAGGGCGACTAAAATGATTAAGGGTCTGGAGAACAAGCCCTATGAGGAGCGGCTTAAAGAGCTGGGCATGTTTAGCCTGCAGAAGAGAAGGCTGAGAGGAGACATGATAGCCAAGTACAAATACGTGAAGGGAAGTCATAGGGAGGAGGGAGCAAGCTTGTTTTCTGCTGCCCTGCAGACTAGGACGCAAGGGAACAATGGCTTCAAACTACAGGAAAGGAGATTCCACCTGAACATCAGGAAGAACTTCCTCACTGTGAGAGATAGCTGTTCAGCAGTGGAACTCTCTGCCCCGGACTGTGGTGGAGGCTCCTTCTCTGGAGGCTTTTAAGCAGAGGCTGGATGGCCATCTGTCAGGGGTGCTTTGAATGTGATTTCCTGCTTCTTGGCAGGGGGCTGGACTGGATGGCCCATGAGGTCTCTTTCAACTCTACGATTCTATGATTCTATGAAGGAGACCATCTCCTAGTGATGCGCAACCCATGTTTCTTATGTGTCCCATGGATTAGCAAACCCAAACATCTCCATGTCCTAATTTTGGTCAATCAAGGTCCAAAAGTCTTTGCCAGACCATCAAAAAAGGGCCACAGACATGCTCCGCCATGATGTTGGGTGCATTGTGATCTTGCGTCATGGCGTTCCATAGTCTATGGGAGGCAAAGAAGGCCTTGCTGCTTCCCAGAACCCATTGCGATTGCCCCTCCAGGCCTTTGAAGGAAGTCTGGGCCTCAAAGGTCTCCGTTACTGCCGTCTTTCCCGCAGGGTCTATTTTGGGTTGGTTGCTTTGGGAAGAGAAGAGGTGAACCTGGATGAGAAGGTTGCTTAGCAACCCACGCGGAGGACTGACATTACTAAATGCCATAATGTGTTGTCGGGAGAAAGAAGATCATTTCCAATAATGCACCTTCCCCAATTGATTCATTCCTCTCTATCGCTGGAACAGGGACTACATCGCATGGTTTTATGGCAATTTGGCGGCACTTAATGCAGCGTGCACCTATTTTGCTGAACCCTGGGATGTCTTGCTTGATGGAGATACTTGGAGAAGGAACGTCTAAGGTCTCTGGGGGTTTCTGGTTTCCAAAACCTCTCTTATATTTATGGAATGGTCGTAGTTTGTGGCACGACCACACAACACAATTATGTAATAATAATAAAACTTTATTTCTATCCCACCCTACCTCTTATGTACCATTATAGTGGAATATTTACAACTAGGTTGGCCTAGTAAGTGGGTCTGTGAATCTGTTTTGGATTTTAGTTTATACGTTGGAGCTCTCATCTAAGAAGCTGAGCAGATTGGAAGGAAAAATAGGATGCAGAACTTTGGATAGCTCCTTTGAAACAAGATTCAGAACTTTGGATAGCTCCTTTGAGACAAAATTCAGGACTTTGGATAGCTCCTTTGAAACAAGATTCAGGACCTTTGGATAGCTCCCTTGAAACAAGATTCGGGACCTTGGATAGCTCGCTTGAAACAAGATTCAGGACCTTGGATAGCTCCCTTGAAACAAGATTCAGGACTTTGGATAGCTCCCTTGAAACAAGATTCAGGACCTTGGATAGCTCCCTTGAAACAAGATTCGGGACCTTGGATAGCTCGCTTGAAACAAGATTCAGGACTTTGGATAGCTCCCTTGAAACAAGATTCAGGACTTTGGATAGCTCCCTTGAAACAAGATTCGGGACTTTGGATAGCTCCTTTGAGACAAGTTTCGGGACTTTGGATAGCTCCTTTGAACCAAGATTCAGGACTTTGGATAGCTCCAGGTGAAAATTCAAGATGTATTTATGTTGTGGAATGAATGTACTTTGACACCACTTGAACTGCCATGGCTCCATGTTATGGAATCATGGGAGTTGTAGTTTCACAAGTTGTTGGGCCTTCTCTGCCAAAGATTACTAGGGCTCCCACCAAAATAAAAATCCTAAATCCTGCCCTCTTTTGAATCAACGTGTGTTTGGGAGCTCTGCTTTTTGCTTCCATTCACTGTTGGGCCACATCAAAGTTTCCAATGAATGAACGATCCAATGTCAAGCTCCCCCAGGAAAGTGCAAAAATATAATTAAAATATGGGTGGCTTGTGTTTATATCCCTGCTAAGTCAACGGAATGTGCTTTGGTAAAAGCCCCATTTGCTTTCTTTTGATCCAGCTATTAAAATCAATCTCTGTTTGGAAGGGGAGACGAAGAAGAAGAAAGAGCTCCTCACAAGGACTCTTGAGAATGACTGAGAATGACTCTTGAGACAACAAACACGGCTTTCGGATCCAGAGGGGATTTAAGACAGTTTGGCAAAGCTGTCGTTGAAGGAAAAAGACTAAATACATGGAAGTAAACACTAATGGAGTAATTACAAACAGCCACGCTCTCTCCCTTCATCCCATCCTCCTTCTCCTCCTCCTTCCTTCTCTTCTTGCCCTTCCCTTTTTCTTATTCACCATTTCCTCCTCTTCCTCTTGTCTTCTTCTCCTTCTGTTGGATATCATCCTGGACTACACAAATCTCAATTAGTTATGTAGTGGATAGGATCAGAATGAGGGAACCCTCTCTCTATATTCCAAGCATGCCTAGATAGGCCTTTGCTGGTTTCTCTCTTCTTTCCTGTTTACATCCACTCCCCACCTTGTCAATATAGTAATGTGAGCCCTTTAGGGATGAGGCAATTTCTCCTTTGTCTTCTACCTAAGAAGGACACATTTTGCCCACTCTCCTGGCAAAATGTAGCTATTTGTTATTTTTACCTGCTTACCTTCCTTAGATGCTAGCTTAGATAGCTAGTTAGCTTCAAAACCTTTTCTATCCTCAATGGATTTCTTTTTACCTCAATTAATGCTTTTTGAACTTTTAAGGAGACTTTGCAATCCTTTGCCATCCTGAGAAACAAAGGCATCTCCAATTTCACCACATATAAGTTTCTGCTGCTTATGAATCGTGGTTCTGGCACTGCTGTATTTTTGAGGAATCACCCCCAAAAGAGGGTTATTTTGAGTCTAACCACTCAATAGATTCCCAACACCTTCCTCCTCTTTCTCTATCTTCTTCCTCTTCCTCTCCTCTTCTTCTCGGCCCTGAGTTTGCAAGACCCAAACAGTTGACAACTTGGAGGCTACTCTTGAACTCAACTTGACAGCAAATCACAACAACAAAGTGAGAGGCAAGGAAGTTTGCAAGACCTCAGTAGTTGACAACCAGACAATGTAGTCTTGTCCTCTATTGAAGTCAAACAGCAACAAGAAAGGGAACGTGGTGTTGAGAGCAAAGAAGGCCACTGAAGGACACCATGGCAGGGCTGTTGATGATGGAGACTCTTGAAGGCCTCTCCTTCATAGGGACACCATGAACGGATGGAAACCAGCAGCGGACAGTTGTGGCACGTTCAGTATCAACGATGGGTGAGATCTTCTGCTCTCAAGCTCATCTGCATGTGCTTTTCTGATCACGGCTCCGCTTGGAGGTTTCTCACGTAATGAGGAAGCATCATGTCCAATACAATCACAGGCGCAGGACGGAAAATGACTGGAGGGGGACTCTTTCCCTGAAGGACGTTGTCCAATCAAGTGACGTCACGCTCTGGGCAGAGAAGGAAGGGAGTCTGTTCCACGAGACCTAGCCACAGAAGGCAAAGTGATGTAACCCATGTCAGGATGAGTGCTCCTTCCCATCCGCATGGAGGATGATGAGACTGGAGTCCAAGACCTTCAAGGAACTGGTGGAGCTGACCTTCTAGCAGCAAGAACGGATCCCAGGGCTAGATGGCTGTCCAGCTGATAGACAGTTCCTGACAAGGACCTGAGCAGAGATGGATGATGCACCAACACTGGGGTCTACATTGTGTAACTTCATGCACCCCTGGCGACGTGGTAGAGATTCCACGAAACATAGCTTGTGAATGGTTAGAGACTTGGCTCTAAAAGCCCTTGATTAAGTTACCTCTCAGCACCAATTCTGAGGTTCTTACCCTTGAGACTTATGCTTCATGTTCAGGGCCAACCTGGACGACGTTGAGGAGTCTCAAGCGCCTTCAAATCAGTTCTTTGGCACCAAAGGAAGACTGCGTCTTCAAACATAGGCCATTTGGACTGAGGCTGAGGATTGCTCTGGCATTCACAGCCATTGAGAAAGAGGGATCTGGAAAAGGTTCTCAGCTGCAGAGCTCCTTGGACTTAAGACAACCAAAGACTGTAATGTATTTTCCTTAACCCCTTTGAAACTTCCAGCTTATTGCCTTAAAAGGATAACCTTTTGTGAACAATAAAACCAGTTTTTGAGTTATCTACAGTGTTTTTGGTCCTTGGGAGTTCCAGTTTCTCTCAAGGAGGGCAAGAAGCAATCTCCTGGGGAAAGACATCACATCCACGCTTCTTTCGCCAAGAGTTATAGTTATATCATGATGATGGGTCTCCATTTCAGTGCCTATGTCTGGGTGACTCCACTTTCGACTTTGGACTCTGCTCAGGACAGCATCTTCCCTTTGAAGCTTGGACTTCCATTGAGCTTCGAATGGCTTTCCTCTACTGGTTCTGGTGGACAATGGATTTGCTTATTATGATGGGCTTTAAACAAGACTAGTGGGCCATATTTCATTAGAGGTTTGCAAACAACAGCCTCATGGCCAACTCTCAACAATGCCTTCACGATGGGTTCTTGCTAAGTTTGGGCTTCCTTCCAACCCGATGATGCTGCTGGAAACACATCCCTTGTGGAAGCTTGGAATCCGGCCTGCGACGTGTAATAAAATGCAGGCAATCCCAAATATCCCTTCCGCCGAGGTTGAAAACGTTCTCCATTAGTCTGATTTCATCTGCCATGCATAATTCAGAGGTGCTGCGTCTCTAAACTACGGTTTATAAAGTTTTGCTTGTTATCATTACTTATTAATGAGGAACGTGTGAGTCGAGCTTGGCAGGTAATCCAGGAAAAAGGGGAGTGGCGAAAGCTCCGCTTGTTTTAATAGCCGTCGCCTAATGCCTATCGCTGAGCCAAAAAGAAGGAACGGGTGGCATTTGCACCCTTGGAAAACAGGGTTCAAGCATGGGATATAGAAAGCAAGGGCCACTCTTGGGGGGCTCTCCAAAATATAGCAGCTGATGCAGAATGTCTACAATCATTTTTGCATGTTTGAATGTACAGTAGAGTCTCACTTATCCAAGGTTCTGGATTATTGTAGTCAATGTTTTCAATATATCATGATATTTTGGTGCTAAATTCATAAATACAGTAATTACAACATAACACTACTGCGTATTGAACTACTTTTTCTGTCAAATTTGTTGTATAACATGATGTTTTGGTGCTTCATTTGTAAAATTATAACCTACTGTATATACTCGAGTATAAGCCTAGTTTTTCAGCCCTTTTTTAAAGACTGAAAAAGCCCCCCTCGGCTTATACTTGGGTGAGAGTCCTGGTTGGCTTATATTTGGGTCAGCTTATACTCAAGAATATATGATACATTTATTATTTTTCTCTATTATTATTGGTATTACAGTAGAGTCTCACTTATCCAAGCTAAACGGGCTGGCAGAAGCTTGGATAAGCGAATATTTTGGATAATAAGGAGGGATTAAGGAAAAGCCTATTAAACATCAAATTAGGTTATGATTTTACAAATTAAGCACCAAAACATCATGTTATACAACAAATTGGACAGAAAAAGTAGTTCAATACGCAGTAATGTTATGTTGTAATTACTGTATTTACGAATTTAGCACCAAAATATCATGATATATTGAAAACGTTGACTACAAAAATGGCTTGGATAATCCAGAAGCTTGGATAAGCGAAGCTTGGATAAGTGAGACTCTACTGTATTAGATTTATTATTTTTCTCTATTATTGTTGCTACTATTACATTTATTTTACTCTATTTTATTATTATTATTAATACATTTATTATTTCACTCTGATCTTATTATTATTATCACATTTATTATTCTACTCTATTTATTATTACTTGTATTATTTTCCTGTATTTATTATTATTATTATTACATGTATTATTTTACTCTATTGTTATTAAAAGGATACATAAGCACATTTACATTGAAGAAGTTGAGAATGATGATTCAATCAGAGTTGGACCGTCTTATCTTAAATTTGAGCTTTATGCAAATATTCAAAAACATTTAACCTACTGATGCCTCAATTAATGTAATTTTATTGGTATCTATTTTTATTTCTGGAATTTACCACTCTCGGCTTATACTGGAGTCAATGTTTTCCCAGGTTTTTTGTGGTAAAATTAGGTGCCTCGGCTTATATTCGGGTCGGCTTATACTTGAGTATATATGGTAATTTGATGTTTAATAGGCTTTGGATAATAAGGAGGGATTATTTGCTTATCCAAGGTCTTGCTGGCCTGTTTAGCTTGGATAAGTGAGACTCTACTGTAGTTTGAAATCATTTGAATGGCTCAATGCAATATGATCCTGGGAGTTGTAGTTTGCCGAGACGGCACCACACTTGGCAGAGAAGGATCAAGACTTGTATCAAGTATCAAACAGCATTAATTCCATGGTGTAGATGCCCTGTGAATCACATTCAGTGGTGGAAGGTTGCCACGTGCAACACGACTCTCTACAGAATGAACGGAGGGGCAGGAAATCGATTGAAACCTGGTGCATCTACACCAGGGGTCCCCAAACTAAGGCCCGGGGGCCGGATGCGGCCCTCCAAGGTAATTTACCTGGCCCCCGCCCTCAGTTTTATAATATAATATTTTATATCATTTTAAATAATATAATATATTGTATATACATATAATATTGATAATAATATTATAATGTTATACAATTTAATACTAATAATACCATATAATAATATTAATTATACGTTATATATTACATATAATATTACAGTATAGTGGTATAGTTCAATATAGTAATATATAATGCTAATATGGTGCAATGCTAATAATATAATATATTCTATGTACATACAGCTGCTCTGAGTCCCCTTCAGGGTGAGAAGGGTGGGATATAAATGTAATAAATAAATGTAGTAAATGAATAAATAAATAATTTTAGACTTAGGCTCGCCCAAAGTCTGAAATGACTTGAAGGCACACAACAACAACAACAACAAACAACAACAACAATCCCAATTAACTTGACTATCTCATTGGCCAGTAGCAGGCCCACACTTTCCATTGAAATCCTGATAGGTTTATGTTGGTTAAAATTGTTTTCATTTTTAAATATTGTATTGTTCTTTTGTTGTTGTTGTTGCACTACAAATAAGACATGTGCAGTATGCATAGGAATTTGTTTTGTTTTTTTTTTCAAATGATAATTCGGCCCCTCAACAGTCTGAAGGATTGTGGACCGGCCCTCTGCTTAAAAAGTTTGGGGACCCCTGATCTACACTATAGAATTAATACAATTGGAAGCCCCTTTAACTGCCCTGGCTCAATGATATAGAATCCCGGGTGTTGTAGTTTTGCAAGATCAGTGCCACACCAAACTACAGTTCCATAGCACGGAGCCCCGGCATTCATCCTTTTTCCGTCTTGCCAAAGAACAAAGCATGACCTGCTGCTACACCTTGGGGCCTTGGTGCTCCAACACACCTGCCCTTTGTCAATAACCAGGAAATCCCCGGCTGCTTGGGCTTTGATGGAGAGGTGCAATTAGCTCTCGCAATCTGGGTGAGCAGAGGTTGCCCATGGCAACCTTTCCATCTCCGGCACTGATCTCCCTGGGCAAAGCTCTCCAGCGTTGCCAAGGTGGAGCACAGGTAGGGCCCGGGTTGCTGGGGAACGCCGGCTCACCTGTCCTTTGCATCTCAAGCCATCCGTGGGGCTTTTGAGATGGCTCGGCACAAGGTGGCCTGACAGCGGCCTGACCTAGAACATCCCCTTTCCTTCTCTTCCTTCTCTCCGTTTCCTTTCCGACCTGCTGTTTGTGGCACAGTGCAGAGCAACACCTAACGGCACAAGGCGGGAATGGCACCGGGGAAAGAATGAAGAAGGCGAGGAAGAAAGAAAGATACAAAACAGAGCAACACTCTGAAACATGGGAACTAGGGGCAGCTAATAAAGAATGCCCCCAGGCAGAAAGTAGCCAGTAGATGAAGCCATTCAATGCAAATTAGGGTGATTAACTGCAACATTCATGCTGGCCTCCAACTGACAAAGAGTTCTTCTCTCACCCTGGACTTTCCACAGAGATATATAAACATTCCTTGCTTAGTTTCTCCATACAGTAGAGCAGGGGTCCTCAAACTTTTAAAGCAGCGGGCCGGTCCACAATCCTTCGGACTGTGGAGGGGCCGAATTATCATTTGAAAAAAAAAAAATGAACAAATTTCTATGCACACTGCACGTGTCTTATTTGTAGTGCAAAAAACAACAACAATGAAAGAACAATACAATATTTGAATATAAGAACAATTTTAACCAACATAAATCTATCAGGATTTCAATGGAAAGTGTGGACCTGCTTCTGGCCAATGAGATAGTCAAGTTGCTGTTGTTGTTGTTGTGTACCTTCAAGTCATGTCAGACTTTGGGTGAGCCCGAGTCTAAAATTATTCATTTATTTATTTACTACATTTATTGACTACATTTATATCCCACCCTTCTCACTCCGAAGGGGACTCAGAGCAGCTGTATGTACATACAATATATTATATTATTAGCATAGCAAAATATTAGCATTATACATTACTATATTGAACTATACCACTATACTATATTAATATGTAATATATAACATATAATTAATATTATTATATGGCATTATTATTAGTATTATATTGTATAATATTATAATATTTTATCAATATTATATGTATATACAATATATTATATTATTAAAACTGATATAAAAATATATTATAAATCTGAGGGTGGGGGCCAGGTAAATGACCTTGGAAGGCCGCATCCGGCCCCCGGGCCTTAGTTTGGGGACCCCTGCAGTAGAGTCTCACTTATCCAACATAAACGGGCCGGCAGTACGTTGGATAAGCAAATATGTTGGATAATAAGGAGAGATTAAGGAGAAGCCTATTAAACACCAAATTAGGTTATGATTTTACAAATTAAGCACCAAAACATCATGTTATACAACAAATTTGACAGAAAAAGTAGTTCAATACACAGTAATGTTACATAGTAATTACTATATTTATGAATTTAGCCCCAAATATCATGATATATTGAAAACATTGACTACAAAAATGCGTTGGATAATCCAGAACGTTGGATAAGTGAGTGTTGGATAAGTGAGACTCTACTGTACTATTATTGACACATAATTAACTTAATTAACAGAGTATGACACAGCAAACAAGATATATATGCTGGACTACTACTACTACTACTACTATTATTATTGACACAAAGAGTATGACACAGCAAACGAGTTATATATACTGGATTACTACTACTACTACTACTACTACTATTGACACGAAGACAGAGTATGACACAGCAAATGAGATATATATGCTGGATTACTATTACTACTACTACTATTACTACTACTACTATTATTATTGACACAAAGAGTATGACATAGCAAACGAGATATATATACTGGATTACTACTACTACTACTACTATTGACACAAAGACAGAGTATGACACAGCAAACGAGATATATATGCTGGATTACTATTACTACTACTACTATTACTACTACTACTATTACTACTACTATTACTTCTATTATTATTATTGACACAAAGACAGAGTATGACACAGCAAATGAGAGATATATGCTGGATTACTACTACTACTACTACTATTATTATTGACACAAAGAGTATGACACAGCAAACAAGATATATATACTGGATTACTACTACTACTACTACTACTACTACTATTGACACGAAGACAGAGTATGACACAGCAAATGAGATATATATGCTGGATTACTATTACTACTACTACTATTACTACTACTATTACTTCTATTATTATTATTCACACAAAGACAGAGTATGACACAACAAATGAGAGATACATGCTGGATTACTACTACTACTACTACTACTATTATTACTAAGGTAAAGGTTTCCCCTGATGTTAAGTCCAGTCGTGTCCGGGGGTTGGTGCTCATCTCCATTTCTAAACCCAAGAGCCAGCGTTGTCCATAGACATCTCCAGGTCATGTGGCCGGCACGACTGCATGGAGCGCTGTTACCTTCCCGCCGGAGCGGTACGTATTGATCTACTCACATTGGCATGTTTTCAAACTGCTAGGTTGGCAGGAGCTGGGGCTAACAGCGGGCGCTCATTCCGCTCCCGGGATTTAAACCTGGGACCTTTCGGTCTGTAAGTTCAGCAGCTCAGCGTTTTAACACACTGAGCCACCAGGGCTCCATTATTATTACTACTACTACTATTATTATTAACACAAAGACAGAGTATGACACAGCAAATGAGATATATATGCTGGATTACTACTACTACTGCTACTACTACTACTATTATTGACACAGAGTATGACACAGCAAATGAGGCATATATGCTGGATTACTACTACTAATACTACTATTACTACTACTACTGTTATTATTGACACAAAGACAGAGTATGACACAGCAAATAAGATATATATGCTGGATTACTATTATTATTATTATTATTATTTGATACACAATAAGATTCGTACACGGCAAACAAGCCCCTGGTGGCACAGCGGATTAAACCGCTGAGCTCCTGAACTTGCTGACCGAAAGGTCGCAGGTTCGAATCCGGAGAGAGGGGTGAGCTCCCACTATTAGCCCCAGCTTCTGCCAACCTAGCAGTTCAAAAACACGTGAGTAGATCAATAGGTACCGCTCCGGCGAGAAGGTAACGGCGCTCCATGTAGTGGCCACATGACCTTGGAGGTGTCTACGGACAACGCCGGCTCTTCGGCTTAGAAATTGAGATGAGCAGCAACCCCCAGAGTTGGATATGAGTGGACTTAATGTCAGGGGAAAACCTTTACCTTTTACCTATATCGGTATATAGAGCTGTATTTGCCTGGGAGGAGATATGGAAAACAAGACAATTAAAAAACATGTCAATTAGAATAAAAGAAAATTATTAATATCACGGAAAAAACTTTACCTTTACCTAGCGGTTGGCAATTCAGAGTCCAATCTCCTATTGGGACTCTATAATATCATAGGACTGGAAGGGACCCCTAAAGGCCATCTAGTCCAAGCTTATTATGCGTTAAGAGTTCCTAAAAGATACAGCTCTGTGTACAGATGGAAAATCTGCTGTGTACACTGGAGAATGGATGCAGCTTGACGCCACTTGAACGGCTATGGAATCATGGGAGTTGTAGTTTTGCAAGGACTTGAGCCTTGCCTACCAAAGTGTGCAAACTACAACTCCCATAGGGTTGATCTAGGACAGTTAGTGGTATCAAACTGCACCAAAGCTGTAGTGTGCATCAGGCATGGGCAAACTTCGGCCCACCAGCCTCATCCATCCTCTGCCTATTTCTCTGCATTGGCTCATTTGTTTATTCCCTACTCCAGGCTCAGATGCACATTCTGCAACGTCTTGGTACCCAATGTTCCTGCTCCGCTTGGAGAGCATTATGCAAGTGAACCTGCCAAAGATGTGGAGGGCAATTCATCTTTTTCCCTTTAGAGGTTTTATCTGATTGCACCCGACCTCTTCTGTCAGATGGTTCCCATCCAGCCTTGAGCTGGAAGGGGACATATATATATCTATATATATAAAAGAGTGATGGCATCACGGCAACCCACAAAACAACAAAACTACAGGCCCCCCAACCTCGAAATTTGACAACACAACCCATCATCCATGCCTCTAGGTTGATACAACAAAAAGAAAAGAAAAATAAAGTCCTAATTACAGGGAGAGAGAGGAATAATTGCTTTTATCCAATTGCTGCCAGTTAGAAGGCTAAGCTTTGCTTATCCACTATTGCAACCTCATTGTTTTTAACCTGATGTTTTAATTCTGCGTTGTGTTTTTTTAACTTATTGTGTATATTTTTTATTGGTTTTTGTTTTCGTCCTGATGTTTTATATTTTATCATTGTTTGTATTTTGATTTTGCTGTAAGCCGCCCCGAGTCCCCTTCGGGGGAGATGGAGGCGGGATACAAATAAACTTCTTCTTCTTCTTCTTCTTCTTCTTCTTCTTATTATTATTATTATTATTATTAAGCTCCTCCAACTTGGTCTCCTAGCAACCCAAAAAAATTAAATAAAAAACACTAAAAAATTAATACAATAAAATATTATAATAACAGAAAATAACCAAAAATAATACAAGAAAATAATAAAATATAATAAATAAAAATATAACTGACAATAAAATTAATTAAAAAATGCAAATAACGTCAAACAACAATTTTTAACCAATACCACCACCACTTTGCCACAGCAACGCGTGGCCGGGCACAGCTAGTATATATATAAATATATATTCTCATTTTGCACACATGGATATCTTCAAGCTGGCACATCCACTTCCCTCTTTTGCTCCATTGTTCGGAACTAATGCAAAAAAGTCCTGGAAAATGCTCTTCTTCTCATCGCCTTCTTTGTTCAATGTGGATAAAACAAACCCACAAAGCAATATTATTGGTGCATTTATGCCATATAATAAATACCGTAATATACTCAAGTATAAGCCGACCTGAATATAAGCCGAGGCACTTAATTTTACCACAAAAAAAAACTGGGAAAACGTTGACTCCAGTATAAGCCGAGATACCAATAAAATTACCATATATACTCGAGTATAAGCCAACCCGAATATAAGTTGAGGCACCTAATTTTACCACAATAAAACTGGGAAAACATTGACTCCAGTATAAGCCGAGATACCAATAAAATTACCGTATATACTCAAGTATAAGCCGACCTGAATATAAGCCGAGGCACTTAATTTTACCACAAAAAAAACTGGGAAAACGTTGACTCCAGTATAAGCCGAGGGTGGTAAATTTCAGAAATAAAAATATATACCAATAAAATTATCTTAATTGGGGCATCCGTAGGTTTTTGAATATTTACATAAAACTCAAATTTAAGATGAGACTGTCCAACTCTGATCAAATCATTATTCTCATCTTCTTCAATGTCAATGTGCTTATGTATCCTTTTAATATTAATAGAGTAAAATAATACATGTAATAATAATAATAATAATAATAATAATAATAAATAATACAGGAAAATAATACAAGTAATAACAAATAGAGTAAAATAATAAATGCAATAATAATAATAATAAGATCAGAGTGAAATAATAAATGTATTATTAATAATAAAAAGAGTAAAATAAATGTAATAATAGCAACAATAATAGAGACAAATAATAAATGTAAAAATACCAATAGTAATAGAGAAAAATAATACAGTAGAGTCTCACTTATCCAAGCCTCGCTTATCCAACGTTCTGTATTATCCAACACATTTTTGTAGTCAATGTTTTCAATACATCATGATATTTTGGTGCTAAATTCGTAAATACAGTAATTACTACATAGCATTAATGTGTATTGAACTACTTTTTCTGTCAAATGTGTTGTATAACATGAAGTTTTGGTGCTTAATTTGTAAAATCATAACCTAATTTAATGTTTAATAGGCTTTTTCTTAATCTCTCCTTATTATCCAACATATTCACTTATCCAACATTCTGCCGGCCCTTTTACGTTGGATAAGTGAGACTCTACTGTAATTCCTATATTACGTTACCATGTACTGAACTGCTTTTTCTATCAATTTGTTGTAAAACATGACATTTTGGTTCTTAATTCATAAAATCATAATGTAATTTGATGTTTAATAGGCTTTTCCTTAATCCCTCCTTATTATTATACAACATTATCGCTTATCCAACGTTCTGCCGGCCTGTTTATGTTGGATAAGTGAGACTCTATTGTATGCGAAATGTGGACAAAAGGAACCCACATGCAAATGTTACTGGTGCATCTGTACTATGGAACAAATGCAAATAATAATAATAATAATAATAATAATAATAATAATAATAATAACAACAACAACAACAACAACAACAACAACAACACACAGTCCTAGACACTAGGGAAGTGTTCAACTTGTGATTTTGTGATACAAAATCCAGCATATCTATCTTGTTTGCTGTGTCATACAATAAAAATAATAATAATAATAATAATAATAATAATAATAATAATAATAATAATAATACATCACACAGACCTAGACACTTGGGAAGTGTTCAACTTGTGATTTTGTGATACAAAATCCAGCATATCTATCTTGTTTGCTGTGTCATAAAATATAATAATAATAATAATAATAATAATAATAATTATTATTATTATTATTTTATTTTTATACCCCGCCCCATCTCCCCAAAGGGACTCAGGGCGGCTTACATGGGCCAAGTCTAGGCCAAACAGGCAATTCAAAACACAACAATAAAAACAAATAATAAAACTAATAAAGTCACATAAAATAGACATACTTTGATAAAATCCTGGGTTGGCTCCTAAAAGGAACTGGGTCAAAGAGAGTGCCAGTAGTGTCAGATACAAATACTAATACTACTACTACTAATAATAATAACAACATCTTTGTTCTTGTATCCTGCCCCATCTCCCCAAAGGGCCTCGGGGCAGCTCACATGGGGACCAAGCCCAAAATACACCACAAAATACAACAACAAGGTACATTTAAACATATAAAGTCAAAGACATATAAAATACGATAAAAACATACTCACAATAACGAATAGCCTTCTAGGTGCAGTGAGCATGACACTCCTTGAACAGCTGTGGGTCCATGCTACGGGATCCTGGGAGTTGTAGTTTTTCAAGAGATGCGTTCTATCCTTGTGGTTTGGGTTTGGAGACCTGCAGAGATTGCCACCTGTTGGGAGGGCTTGAGTTGGGTATTCTAGCATTGGATTGGATGATCTTTGGGAATCCCTTTTCAACTCTAGTGGAATATGTTTCCTTTGGAGTCTCTTTCTCTGGATGGTCATTGCAAAGAACTAATAACGTCTAAGGCTCCTTCAGGCAGGGGGGAATCTTTTTATCCCACTGCTGCCACCAAATTGCAAAGATGTCAGGAAGGGGGAGAATTTTTTTTTTTTAAAAAAAATCCCACCATTGTGTGATGTCTCATGGGCCATGTAGTCCTGTTCCTAGTATTATTGTGGCAGATGAAGAGGAAAACTTGGATTTCCCACCGTTTCAGCCAGAATTGGAGCCCTTGCACCTGCAGGATATTTGCCCTCCAGAAGCCAGCCAAACAAGCCTTGAGCAGAAATCTCCCCCATTTTCTCGCCGGGATTATTATAATCAACAAAGAGGCGCTCGCGAGGCGACTCGCCGGAGCGCTAGGATAGCCGCCAGACAATTAGCTGATTAAGTCTGTTTCCCTTGGGAAACTTTAAGGAGTCAAACATCTGGACACAGAATGGCTTTCGTTTCTTGTTCCCCAGAGAAAGTGCTCTTTGGCGGGAAAACAAGATCCTACTTAGGTGTTTGCTCTCGGAGGAAACCTTGCGGAGTCAATTCGTCAGCTCGTGGAGTGAGATCGTGTGTAGACTTCGTACTCCAGTTCCCAGCTCCTGAATCAAGTTCCCAGCCCTGCCTTGTTCCACGGATTTCTATGGACTCAGTTCTTGTTCCACGATTGCCTTGTTTCAAGTTGGACCTTGCCAAGTCTCAAGTCTTGCCTTGCTTTGCGTTTTAAACCACGGACCCTGTTTCTCGGATTCCAGCCTTGTTTTCCTTTCCTTCGGATTTACCTTAAGCCTCAAAGACTATGGACAGTTCCCCACACTATTGCTTGCCAAATAGTGTGTGTTTCGGTGAAGTGGATTATAACTTTGGACTTTAATATCATATATTGGACATTGATTTTCTGGACTATATTTGACCTTTCCTGAAAGGTCTACTTCTGAACTATATTCCACACTTGTTTTTATTGACTTTATATATTTCTTTAATAAAGATATTAGATAGATTCTGGCCTCTGCGTATGGTTATTGGTGCTCTGCAGCCTGGGTCCTGACACACTGACACCAATTGCGGAGTTGTGGAGGAGTTTCTATTAATTAATTATATTTATATTATTGTTATATATTTTATATCTGCTGCCACCAGTTATTAAAGATGTTTTATTTAAAAGCTGCCATCAGAAGTAAAGATGTTTATAAGGCGGCCACCAGATGTTAAGGGGATTATCAACTCTTGCCACCACTATGGGATGATATAGACACTGGCTACTTAGAGAGGAGACTTTTAAAATTTTATTTTTCTTCTTTCTTGGCTGCTTTTGATGGTAATACAGATTTCAGAGACTGAGATGTTAAAAAGAACAATAACACGTTTATTCAGGCACAAGCTTAATGGTTATAGTAACTTCTTTAGAGGCACTTAGATTAACAGTTGCAAAGCTATATCGAGATGTTTCAAACTTTAAAATACTACTTCCTCCTTTACTGCTTTAACCTGCAGTCACCCTGTGAATTTCAATCACAGACTATCTGTTCCTTATCTGGAAACAGACTACCTTAAAATAAGCCACCAAACTTATTTTAAACTGACTCAAAATCAAACATTTGAGCCACCCTGATCCCTTCACTGAGGATCAGTCTTAACTGCACCTTCTTAGGGCACAGACTCACTTAAAATAAGTCACCAAACTTATTTTAAATTGACTCAAAAATAAGTATTTGAGTCTCCCTGATTCCAACCACCTCAGAACCAGTCTTTCCCTGTAATTCCTCCGATTACAGACTGAACTCTCTTCAAAACATTCCCTCTTTTTTCTCCAAACGGCGGTTGGCTCCTCCTTCGTTACTATGGCAACCTGCCTCAGAATGCTGAGCTGGCTACCATCCCCCACACACTGGTAACTCTAATACTTACCCTTTCAAACATAAACACACAATTAAACATGACATCTATAAACCAAAATTCATACTACGTTAAAGTCATCTGTCGGTAAGGCTTGGAGGGTGTCTTCCTGTCTGGCAGAATGGGGTTGGGCTAGATGGCCTTTGGGGTTCCTTTTCAACTCTTCTATGATTCCACTTGCTCTTCGGTCTGCTTTTTGAAATCTACACAATTCCTGGCACGACTTTTCCAAGTCCCACATGGCAACATGATAAATGCCACGCAAGTTGTAGCTGTTCATCAAGAGGTTGGCCTACATCGCAGGTGCTGAGAAGGGGCAGCAGCGTGAAGCCTTTGACAAAGTATTCAAGGCAGAATAAAAATAGTCACCCCTTTGCAAAATAAATTCAACCTACTATTTGCGGAGTCTACGGAACAGTGGGAGTTGTAGTCCTGCAAGGCCTTGAGCCTTCTCCATCCAAGATCGCAAACTCATGTCATTCCATAGCACAAAGTGGTACCGAACTGGATTAATTCTGCAACGTTGATGGACTCGGTGTTGACATTGACTGGGAACAGCTGCAAAGAGGGACCTGAGTAAACAGGCCCTTAATGTACCAAAGGAAGCATGATTTATGGCTTTTGTGAGCCATGGATCTGCCAAAAGGTCCCGAGTCTCGCATTAATGTTTTTTGCCCTCATCTTTAAAATGGGAAGGAGAGAAAGAGGACTTCCTCTGTGTTTATTTGACTAAGCTCGGACTCTTAAGGCGGAGGAGAGGACATTTATAATCACAGTAAAAGCATTTCATTCCGCTTAAATAATGTGTTTTTGAAACCAAGAGATTTTCTTTCTTTCACTTAAATATATATATCTCTGAAGCTGTCAACTCAGTGGAGTTTTTCCCCTCCCAGTCTTTACTTTATATGTCTATTTTAAGGTTCGTAGTGGAATGCCTTATGGAAACATGGCCTTATATGGTGCGGATTTAGGTCGACAACGGGGGTCCTCTTACAACAGCTCTTTATCCGATCCAGGAAAACAGGGGAGGATTTGGGTTTTTGCTTTTTGGATAGCCCCGTATCCAAGGCCTCCATCAGAATAGGTAGGTAAATAGTTAGATACAGTCGGAAACAATCCAGAAAAGCTGGGAGAGAATTCTCAATCAGGTCAAGTGATGCCAAGCGGCCTTCGTCCTACATTGCAGATTATTATTATTATTATTATTATTATTGACACAACGACATAGTCTGACACAGCAAACAAGACAGACATGCTGGATTTCGTTTCACAAAACCACAAGTCGAACACTTCCCAAGTGTCTAGGACTGTGTGATGTATTTTCGGATGATACGTGCAGATCCCAGTAGGGTGGCCTTTTGCAGTTGGCAGATGGTGATTTTGTCAATGTCTATTGTTTCCAAATGCCGGCTGAGATCTTTTGGCACGGCACCCAGTGTTCCCATCACCACCGGGACCACCTGCACTGGTTTCTGGCAGAGTCTTTGAAGTTCAATCTTGAGGTCCTGATAGCGGCTGAGTTTTTCCCGTTGTTTTTCGTCAATGCGACTGTCACCTGGGATGGCAACATCAATGATCCAAACCTTTTTCTTTTCCACAACTGTGATGTCTGGTGTGTTGTGTTCCAGAACTTTGTCAGTCTGGATTCGGACGTCCCACAGTATCTTTGCGTGCTCATTTTCCAAGACTTTTGCAGGTTTGTGATCCCACCAGTTCTTTCCTGCTGGGAGGTGGTACTTGAGGCATAAGTTCCAATGGATCATTTGGGCCACATGGTTGTGCCTCTGTTTGTAGTCAGTCTGTGTGATTTTCTTACAGTGGCTGAGGATATGATCCATGGTTTCATTGGTTTCCTTGCAGAGTCTGCATTTTGGGTCATCAGCTGATTTTTCGATCCTGGCCTTAATTGCCTTTGTTCTGATGGCTTGCTCCTGGGCTGCAAGGATCAGGCCTTCTGTCTCCTTCTTCAGGGTCCCATTCATGAGCCAGAGCCAGGTCTTCTCCTTATCAGCTTTTCCTTCAATTTTGTCAAGGAACTTTCCATGCAATGTTTTGTTGTGCCAGCTGTCAGCTCTAGTTTGTAGTGCGGTTTTCTTGTACTGATTTTGTAGTGCCACCTTGACGTGGGGGGGGGGGGGCTTAGCCACTCCAATGATGACTGAAGGCTGTGCTGGCGGTAGTTTAACTACCGGCAGGTCCAACCAAGCCAGAGAGGCCTCAGCTGAGGAGTGGAACCAAGTGCACCTAACCCATTAGCATTATGGAGAATCAAACCAAAATGAAGTCTATACTGGCTCAGTCGTCGCCCAGGATAAAAAGGACCACGGTGGATGCTGCTGATTCTGGACATCCATCAACAAGTGGGCTACGGAATCAAAATACAAATGAAGAGTCACAGAAGCGGCAGAAATATACAATGCCAGAAAACCGCACAATAATAATAATAATAATAATAATAATAATAATAATAATAATAGCTGTGCCCGGCCACGTGTTGCTGTACCATCATCCTTAACGGGTTTTTGTTTGTGGAGGCAAGTATGAATGTTGTAATTAGTCACCTTAATTAGCATTCAAAATGTGTTTGTTTCCTCTCTAGGGGAATCCTTTGTTGGGAGGTGTTAGCTGGCCCTGGTTGTTTCCTGTCTGGAATACCCTTATTTTCAGAGTATTGTTCTTTATTTACTGTCCAGATTGTAGAGTTTTTTTTAATGCTGGCTGCCAGGTTTTGTTCATTTTGATGATTCCCAGAAACCCAATAATAATAATAATAATAATAATAATGGTAATGACTCTGAGGGGTAATCCTTTGTTGGGAGATATTAACTAGCTCTGGTTGTTTCCTGTCTGGAATATGTCTAGCTGTGCTTAGCCACGTGTTGAAACCCTGCCCACCTGGCTAACGTAACCAAGTGTCCTGGGGTGGGGGTACTATTGCACATGCGTAGTTTGTAATTTTTTGTTTTGGAGTTTTTTCTGTAATTTGGACCTAATTTTATAGAATGTTTTTACAGAAAGACATAGATTGGATGACTAATGTCTTTTGTGGCCAAATTGGGTGTGATTTGGTCCAGTGGTTTTGTTGTTTACTCTATGGGAATTATGCGCATTACATTTTTAAATATATACGGGTAAAGGTTTCCCCTGACGTTAAGTCCAGTCATGTCTGATTCTGGGGGTTGGAGCTCATCTCTATTTCTAAGCTGAAGAGCCGGAGTTGTTCGTAGACACCTCCAAGTTCATGTGGTCACTGGCATGACTGCATGGAATGCTGTTACCTTCCTGCCGGAGCAGTACCTATTGATCTACTCATATTGGCATGTTTTGAAACTGCTAGGTTGGCAGGAGCTGGAGATAACAGCGGGTGCTCACTCCGCTCCCCTGGGACCTTTCAGTCTGCAAGTTCAGCAGCTCAGTGCTTTAACACACTTTGTCACTGGGGCTCTTTATATATATAGGTAAAGGTAAACGTTTTCCCCTGACGTTAAGTCCAGTCATGACCAACTCTGGGGGTTGGTGCTCATCTCCATTTCTAAGCCGAAGAGCCGGCGTTGTCCGTAGACACCTCCAAGTTATGTGGCCACTGGCATGACTGCATGGAGCGCCGTTACCTTCCCGCCGGACCGGTACCTATTGATCTACTCATATTGGCATGTTTTCAAACTGCTAGGTTGGCAGGAGCTGGAGCTAACAGTGGGCGCTCACTCCGCTCCCCGGGTTTGAACCTGGGACCTTTCAGTCTACAAGTTCAGCAGCTCGATGCTTTAACACACTTTGCCACCGGGGCTCCTTTTATATC